>NW_027466551.1:570000-574336 GCF_050575085.1 Anarhichas minor | reverse complement strand
GGAGAGAGAGGGAGGGAGAGAGAGGACGGGAGAGAGAGAGAGAGAGAGAGGACGGGAGAGAGAGAGGGAGAGAGAGAGAGAGAGAGAGAGAGAGAGAGAGAGAGAGAGAGAGAGAGAGACGGGAGAGAGAGAGAGGGAGAGAGGGAGAGAGAGAGAGGACGGGAGAGAGAGGGAGGGAGAAAGGGAGAGGAGAGAGGACAGGGGAGAGAGGGAGGGAGAGAGGACAGAGAGAGGGAGGGAGAGAGGAGAGAGGACGGGAGAGAGGGAGGAGAGAGGAGAGAGAGAGAGAGGACGGGAGAGAGGACGAGAGGGAGGGAGGGAGAGAGAGAGAGAGAGAGAGAGAGGACGGGAGGGAGGGAGGGAGAGAGAGAGAGAGAGAGAGATGAGAGGACAGGGAGAGAGGACGGGAGAGAGAGGGAGGAGAGAGGACGGGAGAGAGGGAGGGAGAGAGGACGGGAGGGAGGGAGAGAGGGAGGGAGGGAGGGAGGACGAGAGGACGGAGAGAGGACGGGAGAGAGGGAGGGAGAGAGAGAGGACAGGGAAGAGAGGACGGGAGAGAGGAGGGAGAGAGGGAGGGAGGGAGAGAGAGAGAGAGACGGGAGAGAGGGAGGGAGAGAGGACGGGAGGGAGGGAGAGAGAGAGGACGGAGAGAGGACGGGAGAGAGGGAGGGAGGAGGGAGGAGAGAGAGGACGGGAGAGAGGACGGGAGGGAGGGAGGGAGAGAGGACGAGAGAGAGGACGGGAGGGAGAGAGAGGGAGGGAGGGAGGGAGGAGAGAGAGAGGACGGGAGAGAGGGAGGGAGAGAGGACGGAGAGAGAGAGGGAGGAGAGAGAGAGAGAGGACAGGGAGAGAGGACGGGAGAGAGGACGGGAGAGAGGGAGGGAGGGAGAGAGGACGAGAGGGAGGGAGAGAGGACGGGAGAGAGGACGGGAGAGAGGGAGGGGAGAGAGGACGGGAGAGAGAGGGAGGGAGAGAGAGGACGGGAGAGAGAGAGAGGGAGAGAGGACGGGAGAGAGGGAGAGAGAGAGAGGAGAGAGGACGGGGGAGAGAGGACGGGAGAGAGGGAGGAGAGAGGGAGGGAGGGAGAGAGAGAGAGAGAGAGAGGGAGAGAGAGAGAGAGAGGACAGGGAGAGAGGATGGGAGAGAGGACAGGAAGAGAGGGAGGGAGAGAGGACAGGAGAGAGGACAGCAGGGAGGGAGGGAGAGAGGACGGGAGAGAGGATGGGAGAGAGAGGAGGGAGAGAGGACAGGAGGGAGGGAGAGAGGACAGGAGGGAGGGAGAGAGGACGGGAGAGAGGACAGGAGGGAGGGAGGGAGAGAGGACGGGGAGAGAGGACAGGAGGGAGGGAGGGAGAGAGGACGGGAGAGAGGATGGGAGAGAGGGAGGGAGAGAGGACGGGAGAGAGGGAGGGAGAGAGGGAGAGAGGACAGGAGAGAGGGAGAGAGGGAGGGAGAGAAGGACGGGAGAGAGGGAGGGAGAGAGGACGGGAGAGAGAGAGAGAGGAGAGAGAGGAGGAGGGAAGAAATGAGGGAGGAGACTCTGTCTCAGGCTACATCCACAGTAATAAAATGATGTCGTCCAGACTAACAGGTCTGGAAAGGAACATCACGTGACTCTTCAGTACTCTGGTGATGGTGATGTGTAAACAGGAAGTAGATTGGTTACTAAGTTAGAATAATACGACAGAGTAATAAAGTCGTCTTTAATAATGTTTGATACTTTAGATCTTCTCTATAAACTCAGACACATTTGGTGGAAAGTTTTATTTTCCAGCGCTGCAGGTCTTCATCTCTCTCACATAACATCAGATCTACTCAATCATCTGAAACATCAACGTTTACTAGATGATGGATCATACGTGTGGTCCTCCTCTCTGCTGGAGGCTGACGTCTGTCCTACTGCACAACATCTACACTTCATGTGGACTTCACAATAGTTACAGAATAATCTGTCATAAGAAAAGGGAAGTCCTCACAACCTCAAACTGACTTCAGACGTGTCCGTAGGTTTGATAGCTCCGCTGGACGCGCTGCTCACTGACGCTCCACCGACACACGCTCAGCTCCAGCTGTGCTCATGGTGCTGAGTTAAGCTGCTCAGTCATCAAACATTATAACACCTGGAACACATCAAGCTGGTTACATTCAGGACTACCAGCTCCTCACAGACCTCTGGTCACACTTACACATGTAAACATGTTTAAACATGTTTACAGTTATTTTATTCATAACTGAGACATAAAAGTATTTTCACTCTTAGGGTGGAATAAGTTGTGTTCTGCTGATAAACAGATAAAGGATGAATAATAATCCTGGTCCAGACCCCAGACCAGACCTCAGACCAGACCCGGTCCAGAGTGACAGCTGGATGCTGGGGGGTCTGACTGGACAGAAAGAAAGGGGAGGATGTGATGTGAGGAGCAGAGAAAGGAGTCGTGGGCCGGGGGTGTGTTCATGTGAAGCCAATGAATAAATCAGTGGTTAGTAACAGTATTTAAATAGGAGGAGGAGGAGGAGGAGGAGGAGGAGGAGATCTGCAGCTGCATTACTTAACAGACAATAGACCCTCAACAGATGGGAGAGTTTGGTTAAAAGAGCTCTTTGGTTAAGAAGCTGCAGACAGAATGAGACAGAGAGAGAGAGAGAGAGAGACAGAGAGAGACAGAGACAGACAGACAGACAGTTTAAAGTTTTTAACTATTTTGTCCGTCGCCATCTTGTTTTTTTCTGCAACCAGTGAACAGGAAGTGACGTAGAGATGCCGTATACGTCTCTGGTAGAGACCTGTCAATCACTGTGTAGCCCCGCCCTAAAGCATCCCCTGCTTTATGGTCTGTGTGACTCTAAATGGACCATAATGTACTAAATGAACATCATGCTGTATTGAAGAAGACTTGAAACTAGAGATTGAGACCATAAACTCATGTTTACAATGTTTACTGAGGTAATAAATCAAGAGAGAAGTAGAGTCATTTTCTCATAGACTTCTATACAACCAGAGGAGTCGTATATACTGTATCTCGTCTTCATGAAGAAGAGTACGGACATCAGAGCTCTTCATGTTGGTGTCGTTTTGGTTTTTATATGAAATTATTAAGAACAAACAAAAAGCCCAAACGTAGAGGTGGTGATGACTCAGAGATCATCTTCATATAATCTCATGTTGTCAGCCTGATGGAGCTCAGCTGTAATCTGGACCGATGGACGTTTACAGGAGAGACAGACTGAGTCCTCTCTCTGTATAATAATCACATCTACTGAACTGTTCATAGAGCAGCGAGCGCTGCTAGCATTAGCATTAGCATGCATTATGTGGGTTTTATTAGCTTTAGATGGGACGACTTCTACTCCTCGTCCTCACTGATGTCTGCCAAATCAGCTTCTGAGTAGTCGGGGACACTGAGGACATTTGAGTTAATCACCCCCCCCCCCCCCCCCACTAATGTCCTCTTATGGATAATGATATTTCTTCATTGGGACCTCCTGGTGGATGTGAAGGTTGAGTCGGGAGGACAAACCTCCTCAGCCAGCGACTGTCTTTGTGGATGAGTTATTGTTAAGTGAATTAGCCAGGATGCATGATGGGACGGCCTGATTCAGAGCTTTGTGGAATCTCATTAACAGCTGCTTTGTTACGGTGGAGCCCCCCCCCCCCCATATAATGAGATGCAGAAGGTCCAGACCAGGTCTGCCCATCATGGGCCTGATTCATGGACCTTTGATTGCCGTGTAGAATGGGATTAAAGGATCATCGCGGCTCTTAAAGAAGGAAACAAACGGTCGCCTCCTGCTTTGCATTCATCAGCTGGGCGCACAAAGAGAGGTGAAAGTCAATTAATGCTTCTCTCACGCTGAAGAGATGCGAGCCGCTCAGCTACAGTTGATTCTTTAGATTGTAATCAACACGTTTATTGACCTCAAGAGATCAGCTCACTTATGTTTGATTCATCGCTGATCGTCTGGGGACTTTGAGGCTGTGTTAAAGAAGTATTCAGCTCCTTTACTGTAGTAGAAGTACTAGTACACACTGTGAAGATACTCCACTACTAATAACAGTACTGATTTCTAAACCTTCCAGAAGTAAAAGTATATAAATGTCTCTGTCCTGTGAGAAGAAGAGGTTTTTAACCAGTTACCACTCCAGTAAAATGAGCCTAAAAGGCCGATCCAAGGCCACCCAACAGACAGCTGATCTTGAACCATGTGGAGTACATGCATGCTTTAGGTCTCTTTTGAAAGGTAACACTCTGAATCACTGTCAGTGCTACTGCATTGAGTAATAGAAGTTTGAACACACTGACGTAGAAGGTTTTTATTTCCGCCTGAATATTTGTTT
>NW_027466551.1:540000-565000 GCF_050575085.1 Anarhichas minor | reverse complement strand
TAATATATTTTGTATATTTAATATATTTTTATATATTTTGTATATTTAATATATTTTTATATATTTTATATATTTAAATATATTTTGTATATTTTATATTTTTATATATTTTGTATATTTTAATATATTTTATATTGTAATATATTTTATATATTTTAATATATTTTATATATTTAAATATATTTTGTATATTTTAATATATTTTAATATATTTTATATTTAAATATATTTTATATATTTTGTATATTTTAATATATTTTATATTGTAATATATTTTATATATTTTATATTGTTATATATTTTAATGTATTTTATTTATAATAGTTCAGTTTAGTTTTTCACAGAAGTGGAAGAAGTAAAAGTACTAATACAACAGTGTGAAAGTATTCTGCTAGTAGAAGTATTATCCTCAGTGAGTATTGAGAGTGCAGTTAAATAGTGTTTAATGTTGTTTCTGATTCATATTCATGCTGCATTAATAAGATAAATACATATGTTCTACTGTAGAGCAGTAGAAGTATAAAGTAAAGTAGAAGTACCTGAACATTGACGTAGTACTTGAGAATATGTACGTAGTTACTTTCCTCTCATGGTTATGATGTCATACATGTAGATTGCAGTGTGGTTCATAGTAGAAACATGAAACTTCACTTCACAGAGATGAAATATGAATAGTTCATGTTTTCATCCTGGAGGACGTCTGAGGGCGTCTGTGCCCTGAGTTCTGTCTTCCAGCCGGCGCTCAGCTGTCGGCCTCCATCACAGTTTCTCCTGTTGAAACGAGGACTCTGTGGAGGGAAAGGTCAGCGGGGAGGACGACGTTTCAGAGAGACGGCCGATCTCTTCACGGATTAATCTGAGAATCATTATGGTGAATAATTGTGAGGCGGAGATACATGTGTGGATTAATTCTGCTGCTCCTCCTCGGAGACACGAGGAGAAACACGGCGTCCTCTCCCAGATTAGAATATATATACGTGTGCATTTATATTACCTCCTTTAGTGTCGGCTACATTATTCATGTCATCAGATCAGCTTCCTGCTGCAGCCCAACATTTCATCTTAATAAACACCTGCTGCTGCTGCGACATTCACACCTCTTTGTTTAGCCCAACATGATGATGTCAGAGTAGTCAGCTGGGCCGTGACATCACAGAGTGCACTCTGACATCATCCGTCTTCATCTCCCTCTTTGAGTCAATAACAACATTTTACTTTGTGACTTCTGTCTTTATTTACACATAAAAACTCCTGAATGGAAAAACTGACATGAGTCAAAATATGAGCTGTGGTGTAAAAGTTTGTGTTTGGATAAAACAAGTAAATACAAACAAAGTGAATGAGTGAAGTGTGAATAAACCCAAAGAGTCACAATGGACACATTGTTTGTCACGTAACCTCAATGTCCTGGTTTCTATTCCAACCCTGAGACCTGCTTCTCATGTCCTGACCAAGCGGCATGAACTAAGACAACGCTGAAGTTACTACGTCGTGTCGCTACTACGGTGCAGTTACCACAGAGTCACTGGAGATGAATGTTGGACAGACTGAAGGACGTCACTGTGACTCTATGATGTTGGACAGACTGAAGGACGTCACTGTGACTCTATGATGTTGGACAGACTGAAGGACGTCACTGTGACTCTATGATGTTGGACAGACTGAAGGACGTCACTGTGACTCTATGATGTTGGACAGACTGAAGGACGTCACTGTGACTCTATGATGTTGGACAGACTGAAGGACGTCACTGTGACTATGATGTTGGACAGACTGAAGGACGTCACTGTGACTCTATGATGTTGGACAAACTGAAGGACATCACTGTGACTCTATGATGTTGGACAGACTGAAGGACGTCACTGTGACTCTATGAATGTTGGACAGACTGAAGGACGTCACTGTGACTCTATGATGTTGGACAGACTGAAGGACGTCACTGTGACTCTATGATGTTGGACAGACTGAAGGACGTCACTGTGACTCTATGATGTTGGACAGACTGAAGGACGTCACTGTGACTATGATGTTGGACAGACTGAAGGACGTCACTGTGACTCTATGATGTTGGACAAACTGAAGGACATCACTGTGACTCTATGATGTTGGACAGACTGAAGGACGTCACTGTGACTCTATGATGTTGGACAGACTGAAGGACGTCACTGTGACTCTATGATGTTGGACAGACTGAAGGACGTCACTGTGACTCTATGAATGTTGGACAGACTGAAGGACGTCACTGTGACTCTATGATGTTGGACAGACTGAAGGACGTCACTGTGACTATGATGTTGGACAGACTGAAGGACGTCACTGTGACTCTATGAATGTTGGACAGACTGAAGGACGTCACTGTGACTATGATGTTGGACAAACTGAAGGACGTCACTGTGACTCTATGAATGTTGGACAGACTGAAGGACGTCACTGTGACTCTATGATGTTGGACAGACTGAAGGACGTCACTGTGACTCTATGAATGTTGGACAGACTGAAGGACGTCACTGTGACTCTATGATGTTGGACAGACTGAAGGACGTCACTGTGACTATGATGTTGGACAGACTGAAGGACGTCACTGTGACTCTATGAATGTTGGACAGACTGAAGGACGTCACTGTGACTATGATGTTGGACAAACTGAAGGACGTCACTGTGACTCTATGAATGTTGGACAGACTGAAGGACGTCACTGTGACTCTATGAATGTTGGACAGACTGAAGGACGTCACTGTGACTCTATGAATGTTGGACAGACTGAAGGACGTCACTGTGACTCTATGAATGTTGGACAGACTGAAGGACGTCACTGTGACTCTATGAATGTTGGACAGACTGAAGGACGTCACTGTGACTCTATGATGTTGGACAGACTGAAGGATGTCACTGTGACTCTATGAATGTTGGACAGACTGAAGGACGTCACTGTGACTCTATGATGTTGGACAGACTGAATGACGTCACTGTGACTATGATGTTGGACAGATGTGTCCTCATCCTCTTTAAAGGATTCAGTCGAGGGTTTTTGCGTTTGCCCTTTTACAAGTTGTCTCCCTTCCAGGAGACAATGTCTTCGTCCTCTGTCCTCCGTGTCCAGCCCGTCTCCTGATGAATCTGCAGTTATTGATGGCTTCATATAAGCAGTGAACTTCTCCAATCGGCCCGCATGGTAATTGTAGAGGAAGTCATATGCATAAAATTAATTATACGGCGCAATAAGGCCCATAAATCAGGTCACTATCAATTCAGCTGAGAATGTTTCAGGCTCGGGCTCCTCTGCAGAGTTCAAGGTAAAGAAGGAGAGGATTCCCCTTTTTACCAAATCAAGGAAGTAATCAGTCAGAGAGGACAAAGACGCGTCTCTCACAATGGCTTCTACTCCGGCAGGCGCTCTATACTTGGAACAAGAAATGAGCTTTTCTTCAATTGTGTGCTGCTTAATCTCCTAACTGGTGCAAAGAGAGCCCATCTGTGTTTTAAAGTCTTCATGTAGGACATCAGCTGACAGGATGTAGACCTGGCCCCCCTGGTGGAGACCCTGACCTGGTCCTCCTGGTGGAGGTGCAGACCTGGTCCTCCTGGTGGAGACCTTGACCTGGTCCCCCTGGTGGAGGTGCAGACCCGGTCCCCTTGGTGGAGGTCCAGACCCGGTCCCCCTGGTGGAGGTCCAGACCTGGTCCCCCTGGTGGAGACCCTGACCTGGTCCCCCTGGTGGAGGTCCAGACATGGTCCCCCTGGTGGAGGTCCAGACATGGTCCCCTTGGTGGAGGTCCAGACATGGTCCCCCTGGTGGAGGTCCAGACCTGGTCCCCCTGGTGGAGGTCCAGGTGGGCCCACGGACTCAGAGTGGTGCAGGAACTAATTGAAGAGAACAGTCAGATGCGTTCAGTCCATTTATTTCCATGCGGATGATAATTTGCTGTATTTATTTTAATGACGTGTGATTCAGTTCATCTCTCCGGCTGCTAGCTTCATTAGCGGCCAGTCGTTTATAGCTGCGGAGCCTTGAGGGGCTCATCTCACAGATGGAATGCTTAATGAGGGTCACACAGTTACTCCCAAGCTATTGTATTTGTATTTCGTTAGCTACTTAATTAAACAGCCTCTATTCCAGCAGGTCTCTGTGTCTCTCAATCACCGTCACAGAGATACATGTATATGTAATATCTGTAATACATGAAGCAGCATGTCCACTTCATAGAGTGTGGTATCCATCATGTTAGTGGTGAGAAGTTGTTCTGTGACATGAGCCGCCCGTCACATCACCATATCACGAGTAACACTAACATTCATGTCGAGGCTCATCAGCTGACGCACAGAGAGGAGGCAGCAGCTGCTCCTAACGAGGTGCTGCAGTGACTCATCACTGTTGCTGCACACCGCTATGTGTGGCTGACGTCTCATCCCGGCTTTAATGCACCGCCTTTAAACACTAATAAAGGCTTCACTTTATTATTATTATTATTATCATATCACAGCATGAGGTAGAACTGTACTCATCCAGAGGGGACACCAGGAAAGAGGGCAAATGAAACAAACGATAAACCATAAAGATCATCAACAAGGTGCAGAAACCAACGTAGACGGAGAATAAACGGGCTGATAGAAAGATGCAGGACTGCAGGAATGTTCACCCTTTAGTGTGATTTAAAGTTCATTGTGGTTCTCTTTAAGAGCATGAAGCCGCTAGATCAACGATGTTTAGTTCTAGTAAAGTATTCAGAGTCCACTAAGTCCACGTCGCGAAGAAACCAGGTCTGGCTGCTGTACGGCTCACTGAGGCAGGCCGACCCGGTCTGAGGTACTCCTGAGAAACACCCGACAAGCAGCAACACCATATTCATATCTCTAGATATCATATCTCTAGGTACCATATATCTCTAGGTATCATATCTCTAGATATCATATCTCTAGGTACCATATCTCTAGGTATCATATCTCTAGGTATCATATCTCTAGATATCATATCTCTAGGTACCATATCTCTAGGTATATCTCTAGATATCATATCTCTAGGTACCATATCTCTAGATATCATATCTCTAGATATCATATCTCTAGGTATCATATCTCTAGGTATCATATCTCTAGATATCATATCTCTAGGTACCATATCTCTAGATATCATATCTCTAGATATCATATCTCTAGGTATCATATCTCTAGATATCATATCTCTAGGTACCATATCTCTAGGTATATCTCTAGATATCATATCTCTAGGTATCATATCTCTAGATATCATATCTCTAGGTATATCTCTAGATATCATATCTCTAGGTATCATATCTCTAGATATCATATCTCTAGGTACCATATCTCTAGGTATATCTCTAGATATCATATCTCTAGGTATCATATCTCTAGATATCATATCTCTAGGTATCATATCTCTAGATATCATATCTCTAGGTATCATATCTCTAGATATCATATCTCTAGGTATCATATCTCTAGGTACCATATCTCTAGGTATCATATCTCTAGGTATCATATCTCTAGATATCATATCTCTAGGTACCATATCTCTAGGTATCATATCTCTAGGTATCATATCTCTAGATATCATATCTCTAGGTACCATATCTCTAGGTATCATATCTCTAGATATCATATCTCTAGGTACCATATCTCTAGGTATCATATCTCTAGGTATCATATCTCTAGATATCATATCTCTAGGTACCATATCTCTAGGTATCATATCTCTAGGTATCATATCTCTAGATATCATATCTCTAGGTACCATATCTCTAGGTATCATATCTCTAGATATCATATCTCTAGGTACCATATCTCTAGATATCATATCTCTAGGTATCATATCTCTAGGTATCATATCTCTCTTGTATTCTAGATCTAGATTAGCTTAGATGCTAACGTGTGAGAGGACTCGTGTGTCTGCAGCAGCAGAATGATGTCAGGTCTAAAGAAGCTTTCTCATAATGATTCATTCTCATCTTGACTTGATGAGAGCGGCTGTTTGAGCAGTGAATGATGTGCTCTTTTCTTATTACATTTGAAATGTTTCACGGCTAACATGTATGTTAAAGCTGCTATTAATCAAACATGGCAGCCGTGTAATTTGTCCCGCTGTGTCAATAGCAGCTCGTATGAGAAGCACAAACACATCAGCACTTTAATTAATGCAATTAAATGAAGCAGTGATTTGTCGGCTCTGCTGGGCTGCATGGTGCTCTCTGTGTCTGACCCGCTAACTGAAGGGCTCTTAATGACCAGCCACTTAATCACAGCGCCGACATCTGATCTCTGTGTTTAATGAATAACAAGACAAACGCACAAGTAGGAACTCTGCATTTCATTTATTACCGTTTAAAATTTCATTTAAATTTAAAATTAAAAGAGTTTTTTTTTATTGAAACAAAGCTTCTTCTCACGTCCTTACGTCCTCACGTTCTCAGGTTCTGACGTCCTCACGTTCTGACGTCCTCACGTTCTGACGTCCTCACGTTCTCAGGTTCTGACGTCCTCATGTTCTCACGTCCTCACGTCCTCACGTTCTCAGGTTCTGACGTCCTCATGTTCTCACGTCCTCACGTTCTCACGTCCTCACGTTCTCAGGTTCTGACGTCCTCACGTTCTCACGTCCTCACGTTCTCACGTCCTCACGTTCTGACGTCCTCACGTTCTCAGGTTCTGACGTCCTCACGTCCTCACGTCCTCACGTCCTCACGTTCTCACGTCCTCACGTTCTGACGTCCTCACGTTCTCAGGTTCTGACGTCCTCATGTTCTCAGGTTCTGACGCCTTGTTTCCATTTCAGATTTCATTTTTTAAATGGTTTAAACTGCTTGTCACACGCGCGTCATTTAGAAGAACAGGTGTAGTATTGAACAGCTGTATAATAACTTAAATCAATCAAAGTGAAACCTTTAGAAGTGAGGGAGATACAAAGCTGAGCTGTAAACACAGACGCTACAGATTTTGGTTTAAATGAAGAATATCTGGAACATCATGAAGCCAAACTGTTTCGTCTTTATAAACCTGCTGCGACGAACAAACAGTTGCACGATTAACGGTTAATGTCTGTAATTACAGACGCGTAATAAAGCCGAGATCAGCACATTCATTTTTCACCGCCGTGATATCGTCCCACAACATAACGTAACACTTGTTCCAATAAAAGAGGCCGTTTTACACCATGTTTCCATAGTCAGCTTTTATTTGACTGCTGTGAATTCATCACCAGCGTTTACAGCCGCAGTAACTCACGAATGTCTCCGCTAACAGCTGCACCGACTCCTATTAAAACCTTCTCCTCGAGACACACATCAGTGTCCAGGAGCTGCAGGAGAGGGGGGTCACTTAGACCTGGACTAGTTAGAACTGGACTATTAGACCTGGACTAGTTAGACCTGGACTAGTTAGACCTGGACTAGTTAGACCTGGACTGCTGGGGCTGGTTTGACTTTGAGCTCAGTATCTAGGAGGAATGATGGGCGTGAAGACTCCTCGAAGAGTTAATTAGCTTAACTAATGTCCTCTTCCCTCCTCTTTGTCCTTAACAATGGCTGCTCCCCCCCCCCCCCCTCCTGGGGACCACCCACCCATCAGCACTGTGTGGTGGGAGGGGCCATCAGCAGGTACACTTCAGGAGTTCACAGGAAGTTCATCCCGACAGCTGGGATGTGTGACATCACAGAGAGACAGTAGTGATGCAACCTGTAGTTCATGTTGATGTAAACATGGCCATCCAATGAGTGTCCAACCGTCTCAACATCTGGACAGAACCTCCAGCGTTTAGTTCTCTGATATAAAACAGGTCTGTGAACGCCTCTCTGGTGAATCTTAAAGAGTGTGAAGGAGACGACTAAGCATCCTCACTAGAACACTAGTCCTCCTTTAGCTTAGTGGAGGAGACGTGAAGTCATGTGACCTCCTCTTCCTGTCTCCTCGTCCTGTCTCCTCGTCCTGTCTCTTCGTCCTGTCTCCTCGTCCTGTCTCTTCGTCCTGTCTCCTCGTCCTGTCTCCTCGTCCTGTCTCTTCGTCCTGTCTCTTCGTCCTGTCTCCTCGTCCTGTCTCTTCGTCCTGTCTCCTCGTCCTGTCTCTTCGTCCTGTCTCCTCGTCCTGTCTCCTCGTCCTAGCTTTTTACCTTACAAACATCACAAAGTGGAGTTCACTAGTGAAGACTACCTTGATGAACTAAACCTGGAAGAATCATAAACCAGTTTACTTTCTGTAATAATCTGGTTGGTTGTTGTTGTCTGTGGAGGAACCAGTGGTGACGACTTCCTGTTGGACTACAGCAGCTCATCACCCTGCAGCTCTCTGTCGTTTAGTGATATTATTCTTCATCTCCTCTGTGATTAACGTGTCGTTCGGACACGTTGCCCAAAGAGAGTTTTGGATCGAGGAAATGAACACATTTAGCCTTTTGTTTGCAGAACAACACGGAGTGAATAATGGCTGAATGAACGCCGTTTGATCGCTGAGACGCTGGTTCATAATCCGACCCGCAGATTTTAATAGAGACTAGATGATAAATCAGGAGCATTCATACCCCACAAATTACACCCAAAGCAGTGCAAAGTGATTGCTTTGGCTTTAGCTGGTGTGGCAAACACAATGGTGTCCCCTCTGAAGGGAAGAAAGGGAACGGGGACAAATAAACGTCCGGAGCCAAAACCCATTTATGGAGCGACTCCAGGGGGCTATTAAAAAGTTCTCAGTCAAACGCTGCCCCGCCTGAGTGGATCACAACAACACGGAGGCGCTTGGCTCCGACTGGTTAACATTCATAGCAGACTGAATCCCTTTCACTCAGAGGGCCAGATGGGGGAGGGTTGGTTGGAGGGCGGGACGATGAGGCCTAAAGGGATACGGACTGTAATGTGGCCTGATTACTGAAGTCTGGGCTCGGGTACAGAAATCAGGCCTGAATCAGCTCAATATTGATATTAACATTTCTGTTAATTATCAACATTATTCCACAGATGTATGACTCGTGATAAGACCGTTAAAATAAAAGGATTAAAGTGAATGCTGCAGAATCAGAGAGTTCTACTCTTTAAAGGATAAAGAAGCCTTCAGTGTCTCGCTGTGTGACATCTGATCGACGGACTCAAGTGATGTCACTCGAGTCGGCCTCGGTTAAAGACTACGAGTTAGAAAAGTAGATAAATATGTTGAGGTCTGAAGTTTGAGAGAAGTGAAGAGGTGCATTGTGGGTAATGCAGGCGGAGGAAGAAGAATGTGTGGAATGAAATTTCTATGGTTGTTTTGCATCGATTTGCTGTTGAACATAATTTCCTGGTGTTCTCATGGTGTTCCTCAAGGCTCCATCCTGGGCCCGCTCTAGTCCTTATGCAGATGACACACTTCTATCTCCATGTCAGACGTACTGGTTCCTCTAGTCTTCTAGTCTCGTCTGCTTCCACAATATCAAGTGTTGGTTGTCTTTTAACTTCAACATCTTAAAGATAAGAACACTGAGATAATAACCGTTCCTTCATTTCAGATATCAAAGTTTCTGCTTTTCTATCATTTGTTTCATAATCGTACAATGGACCTGTCTCACTCTGCTGTTACCTCCTCCACACTCACCTACCTTTAGGGTTGGGTATCGTTTGGGTTTTTTCCGATACCGGTGCTAAAACGATACTTTTAAAACGATACCGGTGCTAAAACGGTGCCTGAACCGATATTTTTTTCTTCAAATTGAACAATATATTAACTGTTTAAAGTATACTATAAATATAAATAAATACAAAACACTTGGCTATAAAACTACAGCTTCAAACTTTTTAACTTCAAACTATGAACAATATATTAACTGTTAACAGTTTACTTAAATAGATATAAATAAATACAAAACACACACACTCTGTACACACACTACAGCTTCAAACTTCAGCAATTCTTTTGCAGAAATATGAGCACATTTGCCTTCTCTTGCAAAATACGACACCTCTCCTGACTAATTTTATTTTATTTTATTTTACCAGTTGGTGGCGCTAATGCGCCAATTCATCGTTTGCCAACCGCCACTACACCTCAAAGAAGAAGAAGAAGGTTTCGCGTGGATGTTGTGCTTATGAGCGGCAGCGCTAAGTACCCGGATGTCGATGGAGGAAGTCGGTAGCCTGCCAGCCGTTTGACAGATCTCGGTCTCGTTTTTATTTTATTTTAATAAATCATGGCCGAAGCTTCGCCAGAATGATGGAGGGGTTTGTTTCTAAGCGCGCACGGCTCGTCCGGTTGTAATAATACTATGAGTGAGGAGCGGAGGACCGAGGCTCTCGTTACCTGCTGCCAGGACGAGTCATCTGTAAAAAAAGTATTTCAATCGGCTCAGGCACCGAAAGGAAGCACCGAAATCTGCGTTGCGCTTCGGTGCGGTAGATACCGGTCGTATAGGAACCGGTGCCATATTAGCACCGGGTTTCGGTACCCAACCCTACCTATGACACCTCTGACTGGACCTGACTTTGTACCTGCCTATAAACGTAATCCTGTACTTTATTAATTACCATTAACCTACTTACTAACTGTGTCATTTTACCAGCTGATGAGGTTGACTACAGTGTGTGTGTGTGTGTGTGTGTGTGCGGGGGGGGGGGGGGGTCTAGTTTCGGGGACAGCTGCCCCTGTTTTTTAGACCAATAGAAAACACAAAAGCCATCAAAGTGACAGAGGTTAAGTCAACCCATGGCCGACCAGCTGCCCCCCCCACACACACACCACCTCATCCATTCATACTACACACACACACACACACACATGTCCATTCATACCCATTCATACCCCCCCCCCGCCCCCCCCCCCCCCCAGCAGACCGCCCTCCAACCTGCTTGATGGATGGACATTAATATCATTAGCTTTAATGTTTAACAAATTGCAGCAAACAGTTTCATCCGCACACTCACAATGAGAGCTCTTTAATTGGTTGATAGGATTCTGTGATGGAGCTTCAGGCCTGTTTGTTAAATGACGGTTAATGTCGCGTCAGAAGGAAACGTTCCATCATCCACGAGGACACCTTTCAAAATAAAGCTTCGTCTCTTCTAACAGACCGAGCTCCAGTTTAATACAAATACATAAATGATCAAATCAGAGTATTGATCAGGGACAACACATTGTTTGGTGCTGAGAAGTAATAAATGTGTGTACTTGCATATAAATATACTGATCCTAATGACCTAATGATCCTAATTAATCGTCTCACTCAAAACAAGTCAATTGATTTAAAACAACTGTGGACGTATAATTACTGTTAAACAAGATGAGTCACAATGTTAATAAAACGTGTAAAATAAATAATGTATGAAATCATAGGGACACAGGAGAAAGAGACGTCAACAGAGATGCATCGGTGTTGAATCTCTTGTGTCTAAAGAAGGTTTCACTGTGAACTCAGTTGTCTGTGAGCAGAGGGAGCACACGGAGGGGGAGGAGCCCCCGCTGGTGGGAATGTGAACTGCAGCCTGATGGAGCTCTACTGTCGTTAGTGTGGTTTTATATGTTTTATTCTTGTTATCCTTCAACCAAAATATAAAGTATTAATTAGTAGATCAGGAATAATTTGAAATTTAAAATAATTATGCAAATAAACCAGAAGGTGTCATGAGTGGGATGAGTAGTTTAATGTTTTAATTAGTGCTGATTAAAATGTTTAATCTCGATTAATCTCATTGTTATGGTAAAGTTGAATAATGAATTATAAAGTAGTGTATTGCTCTCTTTTATTTTAAAGTGCTGCTCTATGAACTAAAGGTGAATAACATTGTGTGTAAACACTTTAAACACATCAGGTTGTTGTTAGCAGCAGTGTTCTCTTCACACAGCAGCAGTTCTATCTCTTCACTATCTGTGCTCAGTGTGACTGTGTGTGAAACGTTCCACTGCTGTGCAACAGGAACATGTTTCACACCTTTCATCTACATGTGTGTGTTGTGTCTTCATGACAGTCAGAGCATGTGACCCAGCTCTACTCTTCATCACTATGATGCTGTAACTCAGAGGTGATGAAGGTGACCCAGCTCTACTCTTCATCACTATGATGCTGTAACTCAGAGGTGATGAAGGTGACCCAGCTCTACTCTTCATCACTATGATGCTGTAACTCAGAGGTGATGAAGGTGACCCAGCTCTACTCTTCATCACTATGATGCTGTAACTCAGAGGTGATGAAGGTGACCCAGCTCTACTCTTCATCACTATGATGCTGTAACTCAGAGGTGATGAAGGTGACCCAGTGATGTCCAGTAGTCTCCAGTGAGAGCAGCAGCTGCTGCACGTTGTAACGCCGTCGCTTTAGTCGTCCTCTCCTTTAACACAACTCGTGTGTTCTTCTGGTGACGGTGCGTCTTGAGGCTCATACATGACGTCATTCGTTGAGATCCTAAAGGTGCGTTCACACCAAACGCGACGCGAATACTAATCAGCTGCAGTTTGTCTCCACTCCTCTGTAGCATCTGTTAGCTTGTGTTGCTTTAGTTTATCTCTACTCCCACACGCTACATCCACGTAGTCTGAAGACTTCCTCCACCGCTGCCAGTGAGCAACGCACTTTACAAATAAAAATGAGTTAACGCCGATTAAATAATTGTCTGCGTTAATTAATTAATGCGTTAACGCGATAATAACGAGTTAACTTGCCCAGCACTAGTTTTAATACTTCACAGAGGACGAGCTAAAGGCTAATGCTGTACAACAATAATAATATTAATAAGAGTAATAAGACCAATACCAGTAGAACATGAGGGTTGAAATAAATAAATATTGAAGATACAATTTTAAAGATAAAAAAATATTAATATTAATAATGTTAGTATTACAATATTCAGGTGTATATTTACAGTTCAGGAGAAAATGTAAAATGTTCATTTATCACTGTGCCAGGATTATATTTCAATTGTTCCATAATGATGGTGTTATACATTCTGATAGGTAAAGAGTTATTAGTTATTCTATTGTCTTCTCTTTGACTGACACGTTTTAGTAATAAAAACCTTTATTAATCAGAGTGAAGGGGACACGCCCCTCCATCCTAAATATAAGATATAAATATCATAAGACTTGATTATTGTCAGAGATCATGAGTGACTCTAACATATCTTGGCACTGCCCCTCATCATCCTGCAACAAAGCTCAACCTTCATCCTCCTCCATGTCACGGCTTCACGGTGCATCGGTCACAACACGCTCCTCCGGCCGCTCCCATTGGTTGTCTGATGGCGGCAGGTTACACACAGGTCTCCATGGACCTGATGCTCAAATCCATAAAGTCATGGGACGGTAACATGTGACAGGATGAATTCTACAGGATCGCACACATGGACCAGAACACACATACACTGTGTTTAATGTCTCTCAGCAGAGAGACACTTTTAGTGAACAATAAATTCAGATTTCAGAGAAACCACATTATTTCAAAAGCCGACAATACACACATTGCAATAAAAATATAACCGCAATAAAAAAAGTCCCACCGTCACCACCTGCTATTTCTCGTCTTGCAGCCCGCCGTTGTCTCCTACGTCCCGTCGTTGTCTCCTACGTCTTGTCGTTGTCTCCTACGTCCCGTCGTTGTCTCCTACGCCCAGTCGTTGTCTCCTACGCCCAGTCGTTGTCTCCTACGTCCCGTCGTTGTCTCCTACGCCCAGTCGTTGTCTCCTACGTCCCGTCGTTGTCTCCTACGTCCCGTCGTTGTCTCCTACGTCCCGTCGTTGTCTCCTACGTCTTGTCGTTGTCTCCTACGTCCCGTCGTTGTCTCCTACGCCCAGTCGTTGTCTCCTACGTCCCGTCGTTGTCACCTACGTCTTGTCGTTGTCTCCTACGTTCCGTCGTTGTCTCCTACGCCCAGTCGTTGTCTCCTACGTCCTGTCGTTGTCTCCTACGCCCAGTCGTTGTCTCCTACGTCCCGTCGTTGTCTCCTACGTCTTGTCGTTGTCTCCTACGTCCCGTCGTTGTCTCCTACGTCTTGTCGTTGTCTCCTCGTTTCCGTCGTTGTCTCCTTCGTCTTGTCGTTGTATCCTACGCCCAGTCGTTGTCTCCTACGTCCCGTCGTTGTCTCCTACGTCCCGTCGTTGTCTCCTACGTCTTGTCGTTGTCTCCTCGTTTCCGTCGTTGTCTCCTTCGTCTTGTCGTTGTATCCTACGCCCAGTCGTTGTCTCCTACGCCCAGTCGTTGTCTCCTACGTCCCGTCGTTGTCTCCTACGTCCCGTCGTTGTCTCCTACGCCCGTCGTTGTCTCCTACGCCCAGTCGTTGTCTGCTACGTCCCATCGTTGTCTCCTACGTCCCGTCGTCGTCTCCTACGTCCCGTCGTCTCCTACACCCAGTCGTTGTCTCCTACGTCCCGTCGTCGTCTCCTACGTCCCGTCGTTGTCTCCTACGCCCAGTCGTTGTCTCCTACGCCCAGTCGTTGTCTCCTACGTCCCGTCGTCGTCTCCTACGTCCCGTCGTCTCCTACACCCAGTCGTTGTCTCCTACGTCCCGTCGTCGTCTCCTACGTCCCGTCGTCTCCTACACCCAGTCGTTGTCTCCTACGTCCCGTCGTTGTCTCCTACGTCCCGTCGTTGTCTCCTACGCCCAGTCGTTGTCTCCTACGCCCAGTCGTTGTCTCCTACGTCCCGTCGTTGTCACCTACGTCTTGTCGTTGTCTCCTACGTTCCGTCGTTGTCTCCTACGCCCAGTCGTTGTCTCCTACGTCCCGTCGTTGTCTCCTACGCCCAGTCGTTGTCTCCTACGTCCCGTCGTTGTCTCCTACGTCTTGTCGTTGTCTCCTACGTCCCGTCGTTGTCTCCTACGTCCCGTCGTTGTCTCCTACGTCTTGTCGTTGTCTCCTACGCCCAGTCGTTGTCTCCTACGTCCCGTCGTTGTCTCCTACGTCTAGTTGTTATCTTCTACGTCCCTTCGTTGTCTCCTACGTCCCGTCGTTGTCTCCTATGCCCAGTCGTTGTCTCCTACGTCCCGTCGTTGTCTCCTACGTCTTGTCGTTGTCTCCTACGTCCCGTCGTTGTCTCCTACGCCCAGTCGTTGTCTCCTACGTCCCGTCGTTGTCTCCTACGCCCAGTCGTTGTCTCCTACGTCCCGTCGTTGTCTCCTACGTCCCGTCGTTGTCTCCTACGTCTAGTTGTTATCTTCTACGTCCCTTCGTTGTCTCCTACGTCCCGTCGTTGTCTCCTATGCCCAGTCGTTGTCTCCTACGTCCCGTCGTTGTCTCCTACGTCTTGTCGTTGTCTCCTACGTCCCGTCGTTGTCTCCTACGCCCAGTCGTTGTCTCCTACGTCCCGTCGTTGTCTCCTACGCCCAGTCGTTGTCTCCTACGTCCCGTCATTGTCTCCTATGCCCAGTCGTTGTCTCCTACGTCCCGTCGTTGTCTCCTACGTCTTGTCGTTGTCTCCTACGTCCCGTCGTTGTCTCCTACGTCTTGTCGTTGTCTCCTCGTTTCCGTCGTTGTCTCCTTCGTCTTGTCGTTGTATCCTACGCCCAGTCGTTGTCTCCTACGTCCCGTCGTTGTCTCCTACGTCCCGTCGTTGTCTCCTACGTCTTGTCGTTGTCTCCTCGTTTCCGTCGTTGTCTCCTTCGTCTTGTCGTTGTATCCTACGCCCAGTCGTTGTCTCCTACGCCCAGTCGTTGTCTCCTACGTCCCGTCGTTGTCTCCTACGTCCCGTCGTTGTCTCCTACGCCCGTCGTTGTCTCCTACGCCCAGTCGTTGTCTGCTACGTCCCGTCGTTGTCTCCTACGTCCCGTCGTCGTCTCCTACGTCCCGTCGTCTCCTACACCCAGTCGTTGTCTCCTACGTCCCGTCGTCGTCTCCTACGTCCCGTCGTTGTCTCCTACGCCCAGTCGTTGTCTCCTACGCCCAGTCGTTGTCTCCTACGTCCCGTCGTCGTCTCCTACGTCCCGTCGTCTCCTACACCCAGTCGTTGTCTCCTACGTCCCGTCGTCGTCTCCTACGTCCCGTCGTCTCCTACACCCAGTCGTTGTCTCCTACGTCCCGTCGTTGTCTCCTACGTCCCGTCGTTGTCTCCTACGCCCAGTCGTTGTCTCCTACGCCCAGTCGTTGTCTCCTACGTCCCGTCGTTGTCACCTACGTCTTGTCGTTGTCTCCTACGTTCCGTCGTTGTCTCCTACGCCCAGTCGTTGTCTCCTACGTCCCGTCGTTGTCTCCTACGCCCAGTCGTTGTCTCCTACGTCCCGTCGTTGTCTCCTACGTCTTGTCGTTGTCTCCTACGTCCCGTCGTTGTCTCCTACGTCCCGTCGTTGTCTCCTACGTCTTGTCGTTGTCTCCTACGCCCAGTCGTTGTCTCCTACGTCCCGTCGTTGTCTCCTACGTCTAGTTGTTATCTTCTACGTCCCTTCGTTGTCTCCTACGTCCCGTCGTTGTCTCCTATGCCCAGTCGTTGTCTCCTACGTCCCGTCGTTGTCTCCTACGTCTTGTCGTTGTCTCCTACGTCCCGTCGTTGTCTCCTACGCCCAGTCGTTGTCTCCTACGTCCCGTCGTTGTCTCCTACGCCCAGTCGTTGTCTCCTACGTCCCGTCGTTGTCTCCTACGTCCCGTCGTTGTCTCCTACGTCCCGTCGTTGTCTCCTACGTCCCGTCGTTGTCTCCTACGTCTTGTCGTTGTCTCCTACGTCCCGTCGTTGTCTCCTACGCCCAGTCGTTGTCTCCTACGTCCCGTCGTTGTCACCTACGTCTTGTCGTTGTCTCCTACGTTCCGTTGTTGTCTCCTACGCCCAGTCGTTGTCTCCTACGTCCCGTCGTTGTCTCCTACGCCCAGTCGTTGTCTCCTACGTCCCGTCATTGTCTCCTACGTCTTGTCGTTGTCTCCTACGTCCCGTCGTTGTCTCCTACGTCCCGTCGTTGTCTCCTACGTCTTGTCGTTGTCTCCTACGCCCAGTCGTTGTCTCCTACGTCCCGTCGTTGTCTCCTACGTCTAGTTGTTATCTTCTACGTCCCTTCGCTGTCTCCTACGTCCCGTCGTTGTCTCCTATGCCCAGTCGTTGTCTCCTACGTCCCGTCGTTGTCTCCTACGTCTTGTCGTTGTCTCCTACGTCCCGTCGTTGTCTCCTACGCCCAGTCGTTGTCTCCTACGTCCCGTCGTTGTCACCTACGTCTTGTCGTTGTCTCCTACGTTCCGTCGTTGTCTCCTACGCCCAGTCGTTGTCTCCTACGTCCCGTCGTTGTCTCCTACGCCCAGTCGTTGTCTCCTACGTCCCGTCGTTGTCTCCTACGTCTTGTCGTTGTCTCCTACGTCCCGTCGTTGTCTCCTACGTCCCGTCGTTGTCTCCTACGTCTTGTCGTTGTCTCCTACGCCCAGTCGTTGTCTCCTACGTCCCGTCGTTGTCTCCTACGTCTAGTTGTTATCTTCTACGTCCCTTCGCTGTCTCCTACGTCCCGTCGTTGTCTCCTATGCCCAGTCGTTGTCTCCTACGTCCCGTCGTTGTCTCCTACGTCTTGTCGTTGTCTCCTACGTCCCGTCGTTGTCTCCTACGCCCAGTCGTTGTCTCCTACGTCCCGTCGTTGTCTCCTACGTCCCGTCGTTGTCTCCTACGTCCCGTCGTTGTCTCCTACGTCTTGTCGTTGTCTCCTACGTCCCGTCGTTGTCTCCTACGCCCAGTCGTTGTCTCCTACGTCCCGTCGTTGTCTCCTACGCCCAGTCGTTGTCTCCTACGTCCCGTCGTTGTCCCCTTCGTCCCGTCGTTGCGGCCTTCGTCATAAAAACACAAATATGAAGCCCGACTTTGACCTATAATAACATGATAATGTGAAGTTACGGCTGTCGTCTTGTCTCAGATATTCTTCACATCCAGACACACTCGAGGCGGATCGGTGGCCAAGCGGCACACATGACCGTAACACGTCTGTGAAATCAGCTGAGAGGCGTCTGTTGAGAAAGTGAGAGTGAACTTTTCCCAGCTGAGAGCTGGAGAGGTGAAACTGGTCTGAGGTCAGCGAAGAGGAGCCTGACCGAGGAACCTTTAATCTGCATCATGTGAGAACCGTGTGGAGATAAACATCAGTGTGTCTGCAACCAATCGAGCCTCCACACAAATCTCATAGATTCAGATTGAGCATGGAGGCATCAGACTCCCCCTCCTCCTCCTGGTGCAGCTGATGGCTGCAGAGTGAAGTCACACTGAGTTTTAAAATATACTTCCCATCCTCCTCCTCCTCCTCCTCCCTTTGATGTGGTAGCTTGTGTCTGTGTGTTGAGCGTTGGAGCTCAATGGTCTGAAGGAAGCTCCACGGGGCCTCCTGCTCTAAAGGAAACACCAGGTCTGCTCTCAGAGAGGCTGCATGTCGGTGGTCATCGTGGATTCAGAGCCGAGTGTTAACGACGGGCTGAAGTCCTGTGAGGTCGGACTTTCTTCTTCTCTCAGCTCCTTCAAACGCAGCGCTGACATAATATTTTCCTCCTGTGACATTAGAGCCGCCATCTGTAACATGTAATCCCCAAGCTGAGTAAACTCAGAGACACACACACACACACACACACAGAGAGACACACACACACACACACAGAGACACACACACACACACAGAGACACACACACACACACACACACACACACACAGAGACACACACACACACACAGAGACACACACACACACACAGAGACACACACACACACACACACACACACACACAGAGACACACACACACACACACACACACACACACACACACAGAGACACACACAAACACACACACAGAGACACACACACACACACACACAGAGAGACACACACACACACACACAGAGAGACACACACACACACACACACACACACACAGAGACACACACAAACACACACACAGAGACACACACACACACACACACAGAGAGACACACACACACACACACACACACACACACAGAGACACACACACACACACAGAGACACACACACACACACACACACAGAGACACACACACACACACACACACACAGAGACACACACACACACACACACACAGAGACACACGCACACACACAGAGACACACACACACACACACACACACACAGACACACACACACACACAGAGACACACACACACACACACACACAGAGACACACACACACACACACACACACAGAGACACACGCACACACACAGAGACACACACACACACACACACACACACAGACACACACACACACACAGAGACACACACACACACATATGAATAGCTGTTTGTTCAGTTTATTTGACTCGTAGGATCATTAATCATCATGTTTGACGTGGAGCCAGAGGTGGAATGTACTTACAGTACTGTTACTCAAGTACTGGACCCGAAGTACAACGTTGACATACTGAGTACAACGAGTACTTCTACTTCTCTACATCTCAGAGGTATATTTTAATATGTTTGTCTCACAACTTTAGAAACTTTATTTGAACAATCAATAACTTCTAGAATGTGATGCGTTGTCTCTCAGGTGTTAGGGTGGAGTTATATATTTATATTTATATATATATATATATTAGTATTTCTTCAATACGCTTCACACAACATACTGCTATTTTAGATTGAAGTGTAACATGAAACCATAGTTTGCAGCTCTGATCTGAATAGTTTATGACTTCTTCACCGTTTTCTTTTGGACAGGAAGTGTTTGTTTGTTGTTCTCATTCTGACCACAAGAGGCTGAAGTTCATCTCGACCTCAAGTTCTAAAAACATTCATGTTCTCTACCAGCTGATTTCAGTTTACACACAATATATGCAGCTTGTTTTAAAGTTTCATAGAGAAACTAAAAGTCTCCAGGAAGAGGTCGTGAGTGTTCTATGAGGTAGAGATGCTCTTCAGCCTCTTGTGGCCAAAACGAGAATTACAACAACAAACAAACAAACAAACAAACAATCACTGCACAAACCTTTTATTTATCACTCATGAAAATAAAGTGTTTGTATTCTTCATGTTAGTTTTAGCTACATATTCCTAATTATCACTGATAGAAGTTCTTTCTTCTGTTTCTGGAACTGAACATTAAAGCAGCATTAGGTTGTAGCTGAAACTCACAGAGAGTCTTGTGGGGGGGGGGGGGGGGTCTCTGTTTGATGTGGGAGGTTCCCCCCCCCCCCCCCCCCCCCCCCGCTGACCTGCTCCCTCAGACCTCTCATTAAGTCATCAAAGAGCCTCCACCCGACCAATCATAACATTAATGTTAGCGTTACCACACAGTCGGGCATTTCCCACAATCCTCTCTGGCAGCCGGCTCCGCCGACACACAGAGGGCGAAGTAACTAAGTACATCTAAGTACATCAGTACATTGAGGTACTTGTACTTTACTCACCTAATTTATACTTCCCCTAACCCTCTAATCTTATTTTAGTGTATCATATTTTATCTTAGCGTAACTTAGCTTAGTGTAGCGTATTATGTCTTATCTTAGTGTAACGTAGCATATCTTTGCATAGCTTATCTTAGCATAGCATATCATATCTTATTGTAGCGTAGCATATCTTTGCATATCTTATCTTAGCATAGCATATCATATCTTATTGTAGCGTAGCTTAGCGTATCATATCTTATCTTAGCGTAGCATATCATATATCTTAGCCTATCATATCTTATCTTAGCATAGCGTATCATATCTTTTTGTAGCGTAGCTTAGCGTATCATATCTTATCTTAGTGTGGCATATCTTATCTTAGTGTAGCGTATCATATCTTATCTTAGCGTATCATATCTTATCTTAGCGTATCTTATCTTATCTTAGCGTATCATATCTTATCTTAGCGTAGCGTATCATATTTTATCTTAGCGTATCTTATCTTAGCGTAGCGTATCATATTTTATCTTAGCGTAGCGTATCTTATCTTAGCCTAGCGTATCATATCTTAGCGTAGCGTATCTTATCTTAGCGTAGCATATCTTATCTTAGCGTATCATATCTTATCTTAGCGTAGCGTATCATATTTTATCTTAGCGTAGCGTATCTTATCTTAGCGTAGGGTATCATATCTTATCTTAGCATAGCGTATCATATCTTTTTGTAGCGTAGCTTAGCGTATCATATCTTATCTTAGTGTGGCATATCTTATCTTATCTTAGCGTATCATATCTTATCTTAGCGTAGCGTATCTTATCTTATCTTATCTTAGCGTATCATATCTTATCTTAGCGTAGCGTACCATATCTTATCTTAGCGTAGTGTATCATATCTTATCTTATCGTAGCGTATCATATCTTATCTTAGCGTAGTGTATCATATCTTATCTTATCTTAGCGTATCATATCTTATCTTAGCGTAGCGTATCTTATCTTATCTTATCTTAGCGTAGTGTATCATATCTTATCTTAGCGTAGTGTATCATATCTTATCTTAGCGTAGTGTATCATATCTTATCTTAGCGTAGTGTATCATATCTTATCTTAGCGTAGCGTATCATATCTTATCTTAGCGTAGCGTATCATATCTTATCTTAGCGTAGCGTATCATATCTTATCTTAGCGTAGCGTAGCATATCCTCATCTCTTCTTCATGTGAACAGGTTCTTCTTCTTCTCTGTCTGACTTTGTAACATCTGTGTTCTTCCTGTGACGGTTGAGACTGAAGCTTCTTGTGTCGTGTGTTCGATGTCCTTCATTAAAGACAGGATTGACCTGTCCTCAGGTCAATGGGTCTCTCGTGGCTACCTTGCTTTTAAGCCATCACCTCCCCCCCCATGGGGCCCATGAGGGACATCTATCAATGCCCCCCCCCCCCCATCAGGTGGTCCTGGGTAATGTAGTGGAGGACGAGTGTAACTCCCCCCCGCCTCTGCTTCTGGTGAGTAATTACAGAGACAAACCAGTTCGAGAGCGTCTCTGTGACGAACCCGAGCCCGAGGTCGCATGTTTATTATGTCATCACGCCGCTCGGGGGCCGTTATGACACGTACGAGTCTGGGGGTAGTTGACGGGACGAGGAACCGGTTTAAGGTTCTTCTGGTCCTACGAGCTCTGGTTAGTCCTGAGTGATTCATTAGGACTGTTTGTCTCCAATCAGGGTTTGATTCCCGTCCACAACATCCTCGGTTTAAAAGGGAGTCAACAAGGATCACTCAGAGACGGGGGAGGGGTGGGGGGGACATCAGATTTTATTTAAATGTTATTGTCTTTATTTCGTGCTTCAGATGATGTTTTTAAACTAGATTGTTGTTGCTGAGTTGATGTTTATTAATGTTTCATTCATTAAAACTCATCAATAATGAAGTAGAAACCTTGTTTACAATAAGCAACAAGAACAAGCTCCAGGAACAACAATAAAAAGACAAATGTGTACATTTATAAAACCTTCAGCATAAATACAGCAATAAATATATATTTTTTAAAGGAACAGCTGGAAGTGAATTAAGATGAAATTCAACATTTACATTTTAATATGGATAAAAGTGAGGATCTTTAGAGGCTCTGGATGTGGATTCATTGAGTCCTGTATCTTTAGAGGCTCTGGATGTGGATTCATTGAGTCCTTCGGTATCTTTACAGGCTCTGGATGTGGATTCATTGAGTCCTTCTGTATCTTTAGAGGCTCTGGATGTGGATTCATTGAGTCCTTCGGTATCTTTAGAGGCTCTGGATGTGGATTCATTGAGTCCTTCGGTATCTTTAGAGGCTCTGGATGTGGATTCATTGAGTCCTTCTGTATCTTTAGAGGCTCTGGATGTGGATTCATTGAGTCCTGTATCTTTAGAGGCTCTGGATGTGGATTCATTGAGTCCTTCTGTATCTTTAGAGGCTCTGGATGTGGATTCATTGAGTCCTGTATCTTTAGAGGCTCTGGATTCATTGAACCCTGTATCTTTAGAGGCTCTGGATGTGGATTCATTGAGTCCTTCTGTATCTTTAGAGGCTCTGGATGTGGATTCATTGAGTCCTTCTGTATCTTTAGAGGCTCTGGATGTGGATTCATTGAGTCCTTCTGTATCTTTAGAGGCTCTGGATGTGGATTCATTGAGTCCTTCTGTATCTTTAGAGGCTCTGGATGTGGATTCATTGAGTCCTTCTGTATCTTTAGAGGCTCTGGATGTGGATTCATTGAGTCCTTCTGTATCTTTAGAGGCTCTGGATGTGGATTCATTGAGTCCTGTATCTTTAGAGGCTGTGGATGTGGATTCATCGAGTCCTTCGGTATCTTTAGAGGCTCTGGATGTGGATTCATCGAGTCCTTTGGTATCTTTAGAGGCTCTGGATGTGGATTCATCGAGTCCTTCGGTATCTTTAGAGGCTCTGGATGTGGATTCATCGAGTCCTTCGGTATCTTTAGAGGCTCTGGATGTGGATTCATTGAGTCCTTAGGGGCTCATTAGCTGAGTCTCAGTCTGTGTGTTAAAGACGTCTTTCTGTAACTTCACACTTCATTTCCTTCACTCTCCTGCAGGTGTGAAGTGAGGCCTCGCTTCATTTAGCTGCATTCACTTAGTGAGGCGTCAGTGGAGGAGAGCACTGGAGAGAACAGGGTTATTATTTATTTTATTATTAATCATGAATTATGTTCAACAAACTGACCAAAAGAGATTCGGTTTAAAATCATGTTAAACAGAGAAATTAAGGACATTTAAAGCAGTAGTTTTTACTCTTGTTGGTGTGTTTGGCCCCTCCCTCATTGACCCATCATTGATTCAATTAAACTCTATTGATTGCAGAATGGATGTTTTTATGTAAATGAACACGTGTTGCTGGACTTTTTACTCTTCATTTATAAATGATCAACCGTTTGTTGTTGGTGACTCTTTGTTCTCCTCAGAACAACGCTTTGACTTTTATTTTAGTTTTTAACCAAACATCTGTCACTTCCTGTTACTGTCTCTCTCTTCAGAGAAAAACTCAACAAACATGGAGCTTTATATCAGTAAGTATTCATTTATATAATAAGACGTGGACGTAGTCATGGTGACGTTTCTCGTTGCCAGTGGCGGCTGGTGGAACATGTTCTAGGTAGGGCCATCCGATCAATGTCAGCAAACATCCCAGAATGATTTAATGCAAAAACATTAAAGTATCAAACACGCATTACTACTTTGCAGTTCAATATTTAACATTTATTCCAACACGAAAAAAAGCAGTAAATAACACTTATATAATATAATATAACATAATATAACATGTGTATGTATTGAGATGCCCCTGTGGACCTTGTTATAGGAGGTAAAGATCAGGAGAAGTAAACATGAAGTGTAATTATGAATACTGATGTTAAATTAAGCTATGATGAGTTTTCACTGTTAATTTAACATCTCAGTTAAATGTTGATGCCTCCATGACCAAGTTAATCAGATGAGACTGAGGACAACTATGTAGAAGAAAAGATGTTCACTTTGCCTAATATGTAGCTTACAGAGTTCTCCATGTCTCCTTACCTCCTCATCCCTCACTCCCTGCCCTGGTGTTCTCATGTTTCCTTACCTCCTCATCTCTCACTCCCTGCCCTGGTGTTCTCGTGTTTCCTTACCTCCTCATCCCTCACTCCCTACTCTGGTGTTCTCGTGTCTCCTTACCTCCTCATCCCTCACTCACTATCCCTGGTGTTCTCGTGTTTCCTTACCTCCTCATCTCTCACTCCCTGCCCTGGTGTTCTCGTGTTTCCTTACCTCCTCATCCCTCACTCCCTACTCTGGTGTTCTCGTGTCTCCTTACCTCCTCATCCCTCACTCACTATCCCTGGTGTTCTCGTGTTTCCTTACCTCCTCATCTCTCACTCCCTGCCCTGGTGTTCTCGTGTTTCCTTACCTCCTCATCCCTCACTCCCTACTCTGGTGTTCTCGTGTCTCCTTACCTCCTCATCCCTCACTCACTATCCCTGGTGTTCTCGTGTTTCCTTACCTCCTCATCCCTCACTCCCTGCCCTGGTGTTCTCGTGTTTCCTTACCTCCTCATCCCTCACTCCCTACCCTGGTGTTCTCGTGTCTCCTTACCTCCTCATCCCTCACTCCCTACCCTGGTGTTCTCGTGTTTCCTTACCTCCTCATCCCTCACTCCCTACCCTGGTGTTCTCATGTTTCCTTACCTCCTCATCCCTCACTCCCTACCCTGG